>NW_026882419.1:0-3947 GCF_032173495.1 Musca vetustissima
GTATTCATTCCTAGGCTTTGATTAAATATTTGTCAGTATTACGTCTCTGGGCTGGAAATTTTAACACTGTAAAAGGAAATCATCAATAATCGATTTTATATTTAACATTCAATATCCAGTTCATTTGAATATTAGTCGACATTGATATCCATCCCTCCTGAACAATGCTGTTCTCAATCGAAACGAATTTTCCTTTTAAATAAAAAATACAGCTCCCATTCATATCTCTAATCACAATCGATGTTCCAGCGGTGTCCTCAATTCTTCAACGGACCGTGGTCTGGCTGGCTGGTCGATCGACTGGCCTTTGTTCTTCAATCGCTCTCTGAAGGAGACATCTAATGATAGATTTCAATGATAAATGGTATGTGTGTGTAAGTGCGTCTTATGTGTGTGAATTTGTGGAGCAAACCAGCATTTTTATCATCATCTATAGAAGCACAAAAACCGGTATATGCATACAAAGCGATGCATCCGTCTCTCGTCCATGCAATGGATAATTGCCTTTGCAAGATTTATTTGAAATGCATTGTGGCTTGGGGTTTAAGTGCCGGCGTTGCCTTTTGACATTTGCTGTTAAGTGGGTCTTTGAAAGCATTTGAACAATTTTGCAATGCTGGTCAATTTAATTTTTTTTTTTTTTTTTTAATGCTTTCTTTGTATATCTAACTTTAAGAGGGTAGGGGTCAAGTTGAAAATATTAAGTTTTAGACTATATAAATAAGATTATGAAGGGAGCCTCTATAGACAAGCTGAAGGGAATCTCTAAAGAAGATCTAAAGGAGGTATCTATAGAAGAGCTGAAGGAGGTCTCCATAGAAGAGCTCAAGGAGACCCCGCCGAAGGGAGTCTCTATCACATGTCGTGAATTTATTAAAAAAAGTTTGGTCCAGATTTTTTTAAAAATAATTTTAAAGCAACAACACCTTTCGTAGATTTTTAAAGAATATGTTTTGAACATCAGAACAATGTGTTAGTTTTCAAACATCAACACATGATGTAAATTTTTGAAAGAATATTTTTAAACGTTAACGCAAGGCAAGGTTTTTTATCTATTTATTTTTTTTCTTCAATGATGTCGTCTACATTGAATGTCTAATGTCTAACGTCCATATAAAAAAGTTTACTCATATACAAAAGTTTATATTTTTATTAAAGCCAATGCTTATGTTAGAGATACCCATTCTTCACGTGAGGAGAGATTGTGTGTGTATGGTTCTAAAAACAAAAGATTTGTTTGTTTTTCTTATAAAAAATCACACATGCTAATACACACATTCATAACATACAGATCCATAACAACATTAGAATAGTTTGTAGGTAACTTTTGCTTATTGTTGTTGCTAGTGAATGTATTTTTGTTCCGAGCTTATCACTAATTAGTGAAACGTAAAGTTCCTGTGGTACTAACGTATGGTTATTGCCCATAGTCTAGGGATTTTCATAGAAGAAAACTATTCATGGAAAACAAGTCTGAGTTGGCTCATCCTCGCCAACAATTTGTTGTTGGTGATAAATTAGGGTAACGTCTAACATAGCCATTTGCTTGGAACATTCAACATCATGTGGCTTCCATTGTTAATAATATCTTGCCAAGAAAAAGAATAAAAGCTAATTATAAATTCGAGGATATTCAAGGGAAAATAAAAATGGATTATTTTTAGTTGGCCAATAAGAACGATAAAATTGTTAAAAAACCACGCTTTGTCTTGATGTTTTATTTTTTTTATCCACACGTTATGTAGTTACTGAAAACCATATTCTCTAAAAAAAACCATGCCGGTTTATACCTTATTTTCTCGTTATAACTGTGACATCTCGGAAGTCGGCCAACCTGTTATCAAAGAAATAATACAAAAGTTTCAATCTTCAAATCATTTGAGCAACAAAAAAAGTTTTGTTAGCTCCTTAAATATGTTTTTAAAACGAAAAATATTTTCTAACCAGTGAGCGGAGCAGTATAGTCGGACGGGGTCGACCATACGATACCCTACACAACTACCACGGAACTCAAATTTTCTGCTGATGTTTATTCCGAGCCTGGGTAATATTTCGTGATATTTGCACCCTCTTGCCCGATTAGTGGTAAACAGCTTCTCTTCCTCACACTGACATATTTTCCGAATATTACGAGTATTCAGTACAGCTATTGTCCAGATTCCCTTCACCGCTAAATATTGACCAATCTTTATCAAAACAGGCATGACACACACATGTCTAGATCGACTCAGCTAGTCGAGATATGACGATCGGTATACTTAAAGGTGGGTCTAGGACCAATATTTCGCGGCGTTAAAAACTTTTGGGGCTGCACAAATCTATAATACCTTGACAACATAGTTGTGTAGGGTATAAAAATGCCGATTAAATTATGACATTTATTTACTCATTACAAGTGTGTGCGGAAAAGATTATGGTTTCAGGGTTCTTTTCGTTGTGACATCACTTTAGCTGTCCAACCAAGTTTAACAGATTTTTATATAGAACTAAATATGAAAAAAATATTTTCACGGATTTTTGACAAAAACTTTCAGTCCTTCAGATACATAGTGTGGATTTTTTTTGCATTTTTTTCTGGAGGCTATAGTGGAATGAATTTCTTAAAGAATATTTTCTGAAGGAAACACACGAATATTTTCCGATGACCAATAGAGTCGTGGGGTTTTGAAGGAATATTTTTAGGGACCTATTCAAGGCGAGTTTTTTTAACGAATATTTTTAATGACATAAACACGCATAGATTTTGAAAAATAATATTTGTTCATTTGTACATAAAGAGAATCTTTATGAAAGTACCCTCTCCGATACATTTAACAAAAAATATGTTTTAAGAATGTATCTACGTGGTGCATTTGTTCTATGGTATTTTAAATGGTCTCATATTACTCCTTCGTGGTTAGAATTCTATAGTCTTATTACATTAGTAATCCAAATCGAAATCAACATCTTTCAAAATCTTTACCTTAGTTGTTGCAAAATACAAAGAAAGAGTAGGGGAGACTGGGGCACCTTCGGCATCGGGGCACCTTCGGCAATCGCGTTTTCGGGGCATCACTAGTTTCGATACATAGGTATCATTTCTAGCTAATAAGCTTATTTAGATACATGGGTTTTTGTATTTTTGTAGATGTTTCTGTAATATTTCAATTCCATTTCGTAAGTATTTCGTGTATAAAACTTTTTAAATTTTTAAGATAATATTATTAAAAAGTGGTTAACTACGATGTGTATTATTATAGAAATATTTAAAAATGTAATGTTTTTACAAAACTGATCGAAAAAATGAACAAAACTATAAAAAGTACATTCGGGGTACATTCGGCATTTTAAAGTGGGGCACATTCGGCCATATACAGATTGTGCAATATTATTTCCTTTAAAATGTTTTTGAGTTTGTCTTTAAAAATAATCCTTTAATATGGTTCGAAATTGCATATATAAGATCAAACGTGCTTGTATTGACGAAAATGCGATAGAAAACCCCTATTTCTGATGCTGTGTGCGACCTTGAGATGTAAACGTCCTCAGCTAGAAAATAAAGCCCTATAATTCAAACATTGTGTGGCGTATTAAAACCAAATAGAGCCTTTAGAGGATCAGAATTTCAACCAGACTGATAACGATGACAATTACCCGGCTATGGCTATGGTGCCGAATGTGCCCCATCAAATGCCGGATCTACCCCGGGTTGGGGCACATTCGGCGAATTTGACTTTTTTTACAAAACTGTAAAATTTTTTAACTAATACTATTTTTTTATATCTTTTTGGTACTATTTTTTATAACTAAGTGTCAGAGGACAAAAATCAGCCATAAAGTTGTTATATATGTTGAATAAGTACTGAGATATAGAGCTCTAAAAAACAAGTGCCGAAGGTGCCCCAGTCTCCCCTACTTATGAAAATTAAATATATTTTGCACTTGATTTATTCATTTTAATTAGAGCG